>NC_063257.1:30342158-30387158 GCF_019578655.1 Ricinus communis | reverse complement strand
ACCTACTCTAAATTTTCAGGGACATGCAAAAAATGATAATAAATCTCGTCGTTAATTCGTTAATCTTAATTTCTAAATAATTAATATTTAAAATTAATAAAATGAATATTTCATTTTAAATTTAAATAAATATTTAAATATTAAATAAAAAATAAATATTAATATTATTAAATAAAAATATTAATATTATTAAATAAAAAAAGATTAAAATTAATATTAAATAAAATTAATAAAATTAATATTAAATATAAATAAAAAAAAAAGAAAATTTCAATTTAATTGAAAATTTTCTTTCATTATAAAAGTTTCATTTAAATTGAAAAGGAAAATATAGATATTTGAATAATGAATAGTATTTTGTAATTTAGATTTAGAGTAATAGTAATTTAGAATTAAAGATATGTATATTTATTAGTTTCATTTTACAATTTAAATTTTTTTTCTGACTTTTCTCGTTCATTAAAATTATTACTTTATTTATGACATTAAAAAAAAAGAGGTTAATAAATCTTATGATAAATAAAAGAAAGAAAAAGAGAGATCCATATACGGAAGTATATGCTTTAGCCAACATATATGTATGTCCACTCACAAAGCACGAAGAATAATTTATCAGATTCGTGGATGTTCTTATGAAGAAACACTTATGATACTCGAGCTTATGCCTTATCGAGCATGTTATCCCATTTTAAAATTAATTTATTCTACAGCAGCAAACGCTCGCCACAATATGGGTTTCAACGAAGCCAATTTAATCATTAGTAAAGCCGAAGTCAATGAAGGTGCTACTGTGAAAAAATTAAAACCTCAGGCTCGAGGGCGGGGTTATCTGATAAAAAGATCGACCTGTCATATAACTATTGTATTAAAAAATATATCTTTATATGAAGAATATGAAGAATATAACATATGCTTAAAAAACCGGGGGTGGATAAAAAAAATGAAATCCACATATGCGACATTTCATGATATGTATAGTAAGTAGTGGGGGATTATGGGACAAGAAATAAATCCACTTGGTTTCCGACTTGGTACAACCCAAAGTCATTATTCTCTTTGGTTTGCTCAACCAAAAAATTACTCTGAGGGTCTACAAGAAGATCAAAAAATAAGAAACTGGATTAAGAATTATATAAAAAACAATACAAAAATATCTTATGGTGTTGAGGGAATTGCATGTATAGAGATTCAAAAAAGAATTGATGTGATTCAAGTAATAATATATATGGGATTCACAAAATTATTAATAGAAAGTAAACCTAAATGAATCGAGAAATTACAGATAAATGTACAAAAAGAACTAAATTGTGTGAACCAAAAACTCAATATTGCTATTACAAGAATTTCAAACCCTTATGGGCACCCTAATATTCTTGCAGAATTTATAGCCGGACAATTAAAGAATAGAGTTTCATTTCGCAAAGCAATGAAAAAAGCTATTGAATTAACTGAACAGGCGGATACAAAATGAATTCAAGTACAAATTGTGGGGCATCTTGACGGAAAAGAAATTGCACGCGTCGAGTGGATTAGAGAGGGTAGGGTTCCTCTACAAACCATTCGGGCTAAAATTGAGTATTGTTCATATACAGTTAGAACCATTTATGGGGTATTAGGCATAAAAATTTGGACATTTCTAGACAAAAAATAATAAACCCTTACTTGACTTGTCTTTACATTCTATCTATTGATAAAACAAAAATGACAAACTCTTTGATTCTTTTTTTTTTATTATTAAAAAAGAAATCAATTCGAATTATATTTCTATAGGGTTGAATAAAATAAAAAATTTGATTGATAATTTGATATAATTGCTATGCTTAGTGTGTGACTCGTTGGTTTTTTAGGTTCAGGATTAAAAAAAGGGACTGACTCATACTATGAACTAATAAGTATAAATATACAACTAATAACCAAATACAACTAATAACCAACTCATCGCTTTGCATTATCTAGATCCAAGGAAACATTCAAGATATGATATATTGCTCATGTTTTTATTTATTATTGGAGCAATTAAAATCCTTTTTGCACAAACAAAATAAGAAACAAAAGAAAAACCAATCTGATTTGATTAGGAGTTGTAAATCAAAATAAAAATTATGCGGATAAATGGAAGGGTGAAAGAAAGAGAGAAAAAAATATCAATGATCTATGATTCCGATATATAAGGTCTATGAATTATCAGATAAAGGCTAATGTACTAAAGCATCAATACCAATTGATCTATAATGAAACTAATTCATTCATAAAACAAAAAATCAAGAGCCTCGAGCCAATAAAGACTGAGAAGATTGACTCAAGAACAAATCAAATTAGAGGCTCCATTGTAAAATTAAGACCTAACCATTAATGGAGAAGCGATGGGAACGACGGAACCTGTAAATACATAAGATTTTATTGAAAACAAATCTTAATGATTTATTGGGAGGATAGCGAAAGGAACCAAAAGACAATCCATTTATTCTGAAGGATCGTGGATTAGCTCTACAAAACAAATAAAATAAATATTGAAAGAGAAAATATTCGTCCGCGAAATTTTTTAGATTATTGGATTTCTAAATTTTAGCGATTTGATATCATAATTATAATAAAATATATATATATACCACTTTCTATTTCTATTCTAATAATCTAATAAAATAGAAAATAATCTAATAAATAGATTAGAAATAGATTAGATTAAGTAAATAAATTAAGTGAAATCTCAAAGAATCCCATGATTTAGTATATTATTCATCAAACACATATATATACATTTCATTCGCGAGGAGCTGGATGAGAAGAAACTCTCATGTCCGGTTCTGTAATAGAGATGGAATTGAGAAACAACCATCAACTATAACCCAAAAAGTACCTGATTCCGTAAACAACATAGAGGAAGAATGAAAGGAATAGCTTTTCGAGGTAATCGTATTTGTTTCCGTAAACAACATAGACGACGGGGTACGCATATTTCTCGACAAACCAGTTACTTTAATACCTACAGAAACACGTATGGGTTCGGGGAAAGGATCTCTTGAATATTGGGTGGCTGTCGTTAAACCAGGTATAATACTTTATGAAATGAGTGGAGTACAGAAAATATAGCAAGAAGGGCTATTTCAATAGCAGCATCAAAAATGCCTATTACGAACTCAATTCATTATTTCGGTATAGGAATATAGGACTAAAGGAAAAAGACTTTTGTTTTGGGGTGCTAAAATAAATCGAAAGTTTTTTTTTTTTTTTTTTGGAAAAACAATATATCTTTTTTTCCTTTGCATTAAAATAACAGATAAAAAAAATGATATGATCCAATCTCAGACCCATTTGAATGTAGCAGATAACAGCGGAGCCCGAGATTTAATGTGTATTCGAATCATAGGAACTAGTAATCACCGATATGCTCATATTGGTGACGTTATTGTTGCTATGATCAAGGAAGTGGCACCAAATTCACCTCTAGAAAGATCAGAAGTAATCAGAGCTGTAATTGTACGTACTTGTAAAGAACTCAAACGTGATAACGGTATATGATAATACGATATGATGACAATGCTGCAGTTGTCATTGATCAAGAAGGAAATCCAAAGGGAACTCGAATTTTTGGTGCAATCGCCCGAGAATTGAGACAATTAAATTTTACTAAAATAGTTTCATTAGCGCCTGAAGTATTATAAAATAAAAAATTCTAAATAAAATAGAAGATAATACCATTTACAATTAAGATGAGACCATGATACATTTCTAGTATATAGTTATAGTATTTGAATAAAAATGAAATAGAATTTCATTGGTAAATTGTGTTTCATGCATATACCTTTAATAAAATAAGTAATTCAAAAAAAAAAAGAAAAAAGGTATGTTGATATATCAAAATTAGAGAGAAATCAAAAATTTAGTTTATCATGGGCAGGGATCCTATTGCTGAGATAATAACCTCTATACGAAATGTTGACATGAATAGAAAAGGAACCGTTCGAATAGCTGTAACGCCTGCATTTTCTCATCATACATGTTATGTGCATTTACATTTAATCATTGGGCATATGATGATATATTAATAATATTTTTATTTTATAGAAACAGATATATATTAATTATAAGTAGAGAATAAGAAGCATGATATTAGATTATTAATTTAAATAAGTTGATTAAGTATTTGGGTTATGTGTATTAAGCCTTAAGACTTAATTAAACCAATAGCTGAAGGTTGGGTAAATAGATTGGACTTAAAAGATACAATTAAAAGTTAGTACCTATATATGGTTAGTAAGAATTAATTTAGGATGATAAAACTAGTTAAGTAGGTGGTGGCATTGAGAGATGAATCTTGGAAATTGGAACCATGAGCAAGCTCATTTTACCTCTTCATTTCTCTAAAATTCGTACATGGCCAAAAACTCAAAATTTGGAACAAGAGAGAGGAGTGGAATACCTAGAAAACTTAAGATTAAGATAGGATTTTACCAACTATTGAAGGAGTCAAGCTAAAGCTAAAGGATTTAAGCATATTAGCAACCCAAAAGCTGAAATTGGTGAGTTGTTACTTGAGTATTATTAATTTGTCATTAGGGTTCTTGATTATAAATTGGAAAAACTTCAACTGATGCTTTCATTGATTAATTAAAGGTCTGATTATCATGAATTAGTAGAGTATTGAATGATTGCATAGAGATTAAGCTTGATTTAAGTTTAAGTATGTCAAGATAGAAAACTGTCAAAATTCCAGCAACCTTGATGTTCTGTATTTTAGGCATAACATGGGTTATATAAGTCCAAATTAAGCTTAATTGGTGTCTATGGAAATTTTGAAGAGTCCTCTATAACTTTGTAGTTTTGTGATTTAGCTATGTTTGCCGTTTTAGTTACTTAAATTGAGCAAACAGATTGCTGCTCGGGTACAACTAGCTGTATGACCCTTGCTCAGTAATTTGAGAATAATTAAATCTATAGAAGTCGGAATTGAGTAATTCTTCTTGGAGATGAAACTAGACGCATAAGTGTATATGTTTATTTAATACGAGATTTTTGTATTAAGCCAATTTTTTCCAGCAATAAATATACTTTGGTACTAAATTCTGTCTAGAAAACATAGATGTTGGAGATTAGTTTTATGCAATTTATTTGATGTTAATTTGAGTTAAATTGGTATATAACTAGATGGAAAATGTTTATATGATATTAAAATAGTAATTGAGAGTCTTAGAGGAAGAGTTAGACCTATGAATTACAAAGGGGATGATCTTGTAATGCATTAGAACTAGCATTTACATGAATATTTGGAATATGCATGAAATGTGAATTGATGAATGTGTTAACAGGTACTCAAAGGCCTGGAAAGGAAGTTGTGGAGAAAGGAGGTTCTTATATGCTGAAGGAATAAGTGTATTTTGAGTAAGTAAATAGTTAATATTTGCTATATCCATATATTTAATCAAATGTTCTACGAATGGTTGTGTTTGCTTAATATTGTGTTGTGTTTGAATGAATGAGATGGAAATGATTGGTGTTGAGTGGAACAATTGTTATTGCTTGAATATGATATAAGTGAAATGATTGAATTGTGATGTTAAGTGCATATGTGCATGTGAATGGTGGATTCCCCTGTGAAAATATATATATATAAAGGCTTGGGAGGTTAAAGCCTAGAGAGGCTATAAAAGTGTATTATGTGAGGATGAGGCGGAGCAGCTTACGTGTGCAATAGGTGAGGATGAGGCGGAGCAGCACATTAAAAGGGATCCACAAGCCGTGAGAACTAACCATAATTGTTGAATTGTATTTCTTCTATGATGGTTGTACTGAATTGAGTAGAATGGTATGAATTTATACCTAAACTATGAATCATGGTAAGTTATATGATTGGGTGGAAATTGTATTAAGTGTATGTGATATAGATTATGTTGATTATTTATTTACTGAGATGGAGGCTCACCCCTCTCCAAAATTTTTCTTTTCAGGTTTGTAAATAGTAGTGTATCCGTTGGTTGTATGCGAAGTCTAGCTTTTAGCAGCTCTGTCAGGTTGGGCCAGTTTTGTGGAGTCGCCTCCTAATGCATTTTGTATGCAGTTATGTGATGTATATAAAAGTGTGCCTTGTAAGGCATAAGAAGATGTTTTGAACACTTGTTAAATGATGTTTAAGTATAATCATATGTTTATATGTTAATAACCTTGTGTCTTGATTCTTAACAATCTTCATATTGACCTATCTACATGTAGTATATAGTCTACGACGCTTGTATGTTTTCTGGCTAATGTCTATAAGTAGCATGTAATGGGGGTGTTACAATAGCATTCACTAACATCACCGAAAATATTATTAAAATACTTTTATGAGAAGGTTTTATTGAAAATGTCAGAAAACACCAGGCTGGCAACAAAATTTTTTTGGTTTTAACCCTACAATATAGAAGGAAGAGGAAAGGACCTTGTAGAACTAGTCTAAATTTAAAACGGATTAGCTGACCTGGTCTACGAATCTATTCTAACTATCAAAAAATTCCTAGAATTTTAGGCTAATTCTTTCTACTTCTCGGGGTATAATGACCGACCGAGAAGCTCGACTAGAAAGAATCGGTGGAGAAATCTTGTGTTATATATGGTAATCTTTCGAATATCCGAATTGTATCCCAACTTCTTATTTGTGAAAAAAGAAAAGATAAAGAAGAGGTTTCTAATATCATTCCTATTACATTAATTGATACTTGAAGGGGATTTTAGATGGAATGAAAGAACAAAAAATGGATTCAATTTGGGAAGGTTAAATTTCTGAATCACTTTTTCAATAGTATGTTCCAAGTTCCTTTAGATAATGAAGATCTGGTTTTAGGTTATGCTTCAGGAAGGATCCAACATAGTTTTTTTATACCTATACTGCTCAGAAATAGTGTTAAGTATTTAGAATTTGACCAGAGCAGTTCTAATTTATAGACTCCGTAACAAACAAAGATTTGAATGATTAGTCAGTTTTTTTTTCAACTTAAAAAGTCCTTTCACTTTCATCACTTTCAAGGGATACAATTCGCGATTTCAAAGTTTAAAAAAACTTATTTTCTTCAAAACAAGTATGTATATTCAAAATTTAAGGGACGACAAATATGAAAATAAAAGCTTCTGTTCGTAAAATTTGTGAATAATGTTGACTGACACGTAGACGGGGGCGAATTATAGTAATTTGCTTTAACCCGAGACATAGACAAAGACAAGGATAATCTTGCTAAGCGGAAACGCTCTAAAGGATCTGATGTACAAATAAAAAAATGTATAAATAAAAAAAAGGATCTATTTTGACATGAAATGGATATATCCATAGACCCCTGACTTATATTTATGAGATAATAAAATATGGCAAAACCTTTACCAAGAATTGGTTCATGCAGGAATGGACGTATTAGTTCATGTAAGAGTGCGCATAAAATACCAAAAGGAGTTATTCATGTTCAAGCAAGTTTCAACAATACTATTGTGACCGTTACAAATGTACGGGGTCGAGTGATTTCTTGGTCCTCCACCGACACTTGTGGATTCAGGGGCACAAGAAGAGGAACGCCATTTGCAGCTCAAACCGCAGTAGGAAATGCTATTCGAACAGTAGTGGATCAAGGTATGCAACAGGCAGAAGTCATGATAAAAGGTCCTGGTCTCGGGCGAGATACAGCATTAAGAGCTATTCGCAGAAGTGGTATATTATTAAGCTTCGTCCGAGATGTAACCCCTATGCCACATAATGGCTGCAGGCCCCCTAAAAAAAGGCGTGTGTAAATATAAATATTGAAGAGATTTCAAGAGACAAGAGAAATAAATAATTCAATGATTTCAATATTATTATGATTCGAGAGAAAGTAACAATATCTACTCGGACACTCCAGTGGAAATGTGTTGAATCAAGAACTGACAATAAGCGTCTTTTTTATGGACACTTTATTCTGTCACCACTTATGAAAGGCCAAGCCGACACAATAGGCATTGCGACGCGAAGAGCTTTTCTTGGAGAAATCGAAGGAACATGTATCACACGTGCAAAATCTGAGAAAATACCGCACGAATTTTCGACTATAGCAGGTATTCAAGAATCAATACATGAAATTTTAATGAGTTTGAAAGAAATTGTATTGAGAAGCAATTTGTATGGAACTTGTGACGCGTCTATTTGTGTCAAGGGTCCTGGATATATAACTGCTCAAGACATCATTTTACCACCTTTTGTAGAAATCATTCATAATACACAGCATATCGCTAGCCTAACGGAACCAATTAATTTGTGTATTGGATTACAAATCGAGAGAAATCACGGCTATCGTATAAAACCGACAAATAACTTTCACGAGGGAAGTTATCCTATAGATGCTGTATTTATGCCTGTTCGAAATGTGAATCGTAGTGTGCATTCTTATGGAAATGGGAATGAAAAGCAAGAGATACTTTTTCTCGAAATATGGACAAATAGGAGTTTAACTCCTAAAGAAGCACTTCATGAAGCCTCCCAGAATTTGATTTATTTATTTATTCCTTTTCTACATGCAGAAGAAGAAAACTTCCATTTAGAAAAAAATCAACACAAGGTTACTTTACCTCTTTTTACCTTTTATGATAGATTGACTAAATTAAGAAAAAATCAAAACGAAATAATATTAAAATACGTTTTTATTGACCAATCAGAATTGACTCCTAAGATCTATAATTGCCTCAAAAGATCCAATATACATACATTATCGGACCTTTTGAATAAGAGTCAAGAAGATCTTATGAAAATTGAACATTTTCGTATAGACGATGTAAGACATATTGGGTATTCTAGAAATAGAAAAAAATTTCGCAATTTAATTTTTTTACCAAAGAATAAAATATAAATCCGATAGATATTATCTAGGGAGAATTCACTTTGAAGCGACTATTCCCTAGATAGACATACACGTCATGATATTTTATTTTACAATTGAATCAATTTAAAAAAGACCTAAAGTTAGGGATTTATCAATAGGCAATGTTGCTCCAATACCTAACCAAAGGGCTACTGCAGTACCAACTAAAAAGACGGTTGTGAATGACGAAATGGATTTTGGAATTTATTAACATTCTCCAAAAAGGGTACTGTTAATAATCCTGCAGGTACTGAAACCATTAAAAGAACACCCAATAACTTATTAGGTACTGTATGAAGTATTTGAAATATAGGAAAGAAATACCATTCAGGCAATATTTCCAAAGGAGTTGCAAATGGATCCGCAGGTTCACCAATCATTGATGGTTCGAGAACCGCTAATCCTACATTACATGCAATAGTACCTAGAATTACTACCGAAAAAAATATATAAAAGATCATTGGGCCATGCGGGTTCTCTGTAATAATTATGACCCATTCCCTTAGCCAATTTAGCCCTTAATACAGGATCATTCAAGTCAGGTTTTTTTGTTATTAGGATAGGTGAATTCTTATAAATCCATCCTCCGAAGGAACCGGACATGATAATTTTTCATCATCCAGCTCGAGCAAGAATCAAACGAATCAAACAGATCTATATAAAAGAAATCTTGTATGTATAGATCTTATAAAATATAAAATGTTAGCCATGTCTACACATATATGAATGATTTTATGTAATATTATGTAATAAAAAATTGACTGGATTCCTTTTTCCAGAGTTGCAATTAATTATCCATAGCAAGGAATTCATTCTTACAGGTAAATGCTCAATACCCAAGTAGGCCTAAAAGGTGATCACGATTAAGTGCTTTTTGGGTCGTCTCAGACCTTTCGATTGGCCTTTATCTCTAAAAAATATCGAGACTTTTTACATACAAAGGATTTACTTGTTACTAATATAGTTTAGCATATGTCATTCTTTAGATCCCTTATTTCACTTCATTCCAATAGTATCATAAATCGGATCAATGCAGAGGAAATGACTGCATTTCCATACTATAAAGTATTAAGTAATCTATAAAGTATTAAGTAATAAAGTAAAGGAAATAAATAAAATAAAACATATAAATAAAATAGGTAAAATAGAATATAGATTCTACCATATCGCTTATTCTACTGGGTTTTACGGAGCCTATTCATGTACAACATGATTGGATCTGATCATAGAAAAGATTCTCTTCAAGTGAACCAGCCTATCCTCTGTATGGGGCTTACGCAGTGGTTGGAACAAAGACACATTTGGTTATTAATTCCAATGTGGTGGATAAGGGCATATATCCGCACGGCCAAATCAATAGTCCAAGTCACACACTCCCATAATCCATTTTTCTCTTAGGAGAATTCGCTTCAACTATTCATGTAAAAAAAGAAAATTGGAGTTGAAGGGAAATATCCAAATACATGTCTTATTCTTTTCAATAATCCATATTTGTAGCAATGAAATACTATTCTTCCTCCCCAAAGCGATCAATGGTTGATTACAAATATTTATAATCTATATTCTCTATACTATAAAGGGTCTGAAATACCTTGCTTACGTATCATTGGAAAGTGCATTAACATAAATACGGCAGTAAGAAGAGGTAATACAAAAGTGTGTAAACTATAAAAACGAGTCAAAGTGGATTGTCCTACACTAACACTTCCACGTAATAACTCTACCAAAGGCGATCCTATTACAGGAATAGCTTCTGGCACACATGTTATAATTTTTATTGCCTAATAACCAATTTGGTCCCAGGGTAAGGAATAACCAGTTACGCCAAAAGATGCGGTCAATACAGCAAGAACCACACCTGTAACCCAAGTCAATTCACGAGGTTTTTTAAAGCCACCAGTGAGATACACACGAAATACGTGCAGGATCGTCATTAAAACCATCATACTTGCCGACCATCAATGAACTGATCGGATTAACCAACCAAAGTTAGCTTCAGTCATTATGTATTGAACAGAAGCAAAAGCCTCAAGAATGGGATTGGACGGTAGTAAAAAGTCATAGCAAACCCCGTAGCTGCTTGTACTAAAAAACAAGTAAGCGTAATTCCTCCTAAACAATAAAATATGTTGACGTGGGAAGGAACATATTTACTAGTTATATCATCTGCAATCGCTTGACTCTCGAGACGTTCTTCGAACCAATCATAAACTTTATTGAGATAGGTAAACCAGAGGGCCTCCCCCTCCGAGAACCGTATATGAAAATTTCATCTCGTACGGCTCAAACGGAACCACCAAAATACTAGTTGAAACGGATATGGGTAATAGAATAGAAACTTCTTAATCCTATGATTCAACAGTTTTCTTTGAAGATGATGATACGAAAAAAAAAAATCCAAAAACTCTTCTTTGAAAACTCTTCTTTGTGGTTATAATGCCAAAATATCAAGTTGGCTCATTCATCTCTTGGTGTTGATTGTTACAGGCCTCTTGAATCTTCTATTTACCCATTCTTTTCGTATTTTCTTTTTATGTAATGCAGCCTTATTGTTGTTGTAACACCCGGAATTTTTATATATTTAATAAATGAGTTATTTTCTATACCCAATTAGTTTGAAATTTTAAGAAATTATTCAAGTAAATTATTTGAGAAATGATTATATTTTGGTTATTCAAAATTTTTCCAAATGCATATTTATATAAGTAAAATTATATATTGAAAAATTTTGGAAGAAATTATAAAGGATGTTTTTATAAAAGAATTTTGGAAAAATTGGTATTATAATTGATTAGTAGTATTAAATTTTAAGTTGGAAATTGATTATTTAATTTAATTGTGTGTTAGGACTAAATTGGAAATTTATTTTGGAATAAGGATTGAAAGTATAATGTTATTTTTATGGGGTTTTAATGGAAATTTGTGAGTTTGGTATTTTCGTAAATAAATATGTCGGTCAGGGGTATTTTTATAATTGTGTATTTTCAATAATTCGGATTTGGCCCAAATTAAATAGTTAAGGGCTTAATTGAAAGGCTAAAGGAAAGTTTGGGGGTCAAATTGAAGTTCTGCAGGATGAAATTGTAAGTAATTAAGGAAGTTGAGGGACCAAATTGTAATAAGGAAAAGTTCAGGGGTCAAATGTCGATATTGAAAGGAATGGAAATCGGGGAAGAAGAGAGGAGGAGAGAGAAAAGCGGGCGAGAAGAAGGGGAGGCAGGGCGGCGTCGCCGGGCGGGCGATCGGCGTCGATAGGCTACGGCGTCGGCAAAGAAGCAGGCGCGGAATCGCGACGTGTGGAGCACGGCTTCGGAGGCCGCTCCGCTTCCGTGTTGGCGGCCGAGTCGAGTGGCGATCGGCTCCTCTCGGCAAGGGCTCTCTTTTGGCAGCAGCGGCAACGCCTGTGGTGGCCGGAGACGGAAGATCCGGTGGAGAGAGAAAGTAGGGGGCAGTCGCATTTTTGGGTTTTTCCGACGAGCTCCGGCGAGCTATGGAAGATCGGAGGACGTATCACGACTCTTCTCTGCTCAAGCTTCGCGATGGCACTGGTTTCGTGGCGATCGGGCTTCGTTTGTAAATCGACGGCCGTGATCGTTCGCAAATCTCTCCGGACGATCGGGTGTCAGATCGAAAAATCGGAAGGTGGATCGCCATCGCTGCCAGAGTTCGATGGTGTGTTCGGATCGTCGATCGGACTCCGAAACCCGTAGTAAGCCTTCTTCTTCTTCGGACTTTTGTAATTATCTTATACTTATATACTTGTCATTTTTACTCTAGAGTATCCGCAGTAGGAAATTTTAAAATTTATATAACTATTCTGACTCCTGTTAGTAGTATGATGATGTATTATGCAAGACAATTATGACTACTTTATATTTGGTTAATTGTATATATGGATTTGCGGGTTGGTAAGGCTTACTACGGGTTTCGGAGTCCGATCGACGATCCGAACACACCATCGAACTCACAACGACGCGCTGATGACGATCCCTGCTTCCGATTTTTCGATCTGACACCCGATCGTCCGGAGAGATTTGCGAACGATCACGGCCGTCGATTTGCAAACGAAGCCCGATCGCCACGAAACCAGTGCCATCGCGAAGCTTGAGCAGAGGAGAGTCGGGATACGTCCTCCGATCTTCCATAGCTCGCCGGAGCTCGCCGGAAAAACCCAAAAACGCGGCTGCCCCCTACTTTCTCTCTCCACCGGAACCTCCGTCTCCGGCCACCACAGGCGTTGCCGCTGCTGCCAAAAGAGAGCCCTTGCCGAGAGGAGCCGATCACCACTCGACGGCCAACACCGCCGAACGGCCGAACGGCCTCGGCCGCCGCCCACACGTCATGATTCCGCTACCACGCCGCTAGAGCCGCATCAGCCGACGCCAAGAAGCCGGCCGCCACCTACCGACGACGCAAGACCCGGCCTCCTCCTCCTTCTTCTCGCGCGACGCCCGCTTTTTCTCTCTCCTCCTCTCTTCTTCCCCGATTTCCATTCCTTTCAATATCGACATTTGACCCCTGAACTTTTCCTTATTACAATTTGGTCCCTCAACTTCCTTAATTACTTACAATTTCATCCTGCAGAACTTCAATTTGACCCCCAAACTTTCCTTTAGCCTTTCAATTAAGCCCTTAACTATTTAATTTGGGCCAAATCCGAATTATTGAAAATACACAATTACAAAAATACCCCTGACCGACATAGTTATTTACGAAAATACCAAACTCACAAATTTCCATTAAAACCCTATAAAAATAACATTATACTTTCAATCCTTATTCCAAAATAAATTTCCAATTTAGTCCTAACACACAATTAAATTAAATAATCAATTTCCAACTTAAAATTTAATACTACTAATCAATTATAATACCAATTTTCCCAAAATTCTTTTATAAAAACATCCTTTATAATTTCTTCCAAAATTTTTCAATATATAATTTTACTTATATAAATATGCATTTGGGAAAATTTTGAATAACCAAAATATAATCATTTCTCAAATAATTTACTTGAATAATTTCTTAAAATTTCAAACTAATTGGGTATAGAAAATAACTCATTTATTAAATATATAAAAATTACGGGTGTTACATTCTCCCCCCCTTAAAAAAAAATTCGACCTCGAATTTTAAAAGAAAAGGGGTTACACTCTAAGACTGAAACTAATTAGGAACCTCTCATCTCCACTCGGCTTTTCGGGAACTTTTCCCTCGGCAGAAATAAACCACAAGACTCATCGACAAAACCCTTAAATAAAACTGGCGAACCTGAAAATCCGCGATCCTCACTTACTACTCCTCGGAAACCAAATCTTTACTTACATTCACACACTGAGGATCCAACACGAGCAAAGGATCGAAAATATACTTCCTCAACTCAGACCTACGAACAACTGGATTTAACCTCAGAGAACATTACTAATACTTGGCGGCAAGTCCAACTTACATGCCACCTCACCAACCTGCCGACAAAACCAAGGGTTTCCACACAAGAAGGGCCAATTCTGATCCTGCCAAAAATCCACTCACCAAATTTCCTTCCTAATGACGTGCCCCTTGCACGTACAGAAAAATCCTTAACATCTATATCACATCATCCTCGATATAACATCCATCTGATCGCATCAACCGACACAACCCATGCCATCCTGACACAAGATTCCTCCTTGACTGAAATCCAAAAGCCTCCCTTATAATCTAACATGGGGCCTACAGCTCCACATACTCACTCTCTCAACAACTCAACTCGTCATCCAGAGAATTCTCAAGCTAACACTATTTACTTTAAAAATTTTACTTATTTATTTACTTTATAATCATCACTGATAAAAACTTTATTATCTTGAAAAACACTTTTACAAAATCGTAAAATCTCTAGCCATTTTTCTTTATATAAAATTCTACAATATCGCGCGCCAGGGTGATGATGCCCCCTATCACCAAGGGTTGCAATGCACAATGTATGATGCATGCCCTAAAATGAATTTATGTATGCCTAACAGTGAAATGCCATAATGCATTCTTATAGGACTGGGCGCAATATTGTATTTTAAAACACTTGTTCTACTTAGAAAAATAAACAATGTTCGCTTAAGTTTCTCTGGATTTCCGAGCGTCCGAAAATACTCCTGCCATCTTTCTTAAGCTTCTTACAACCACAAAACTCAACCATAATAGCTGACATCCGCTCGACTTCCCAGGCACTAACTTCGGTGCTACTCAAAAAGACGATGCCTGATGCGATGACGAGGCAGTTCATGACACGACTGCAACCACGCTCTACACTAAAACTGACTGCGGTGCCCACCATCGAAACAACAATCAAAGCTTCTAAAGGTGGACTGCACTAATCACTTGAAGAAACAGCACGAGTCTATCGCGCTTCGGATCTTCCCATTGCTACAAAGCTCATTCTCAGCACAGCACCAAAGACAAGCTTACAAGAAAAGAAAGACTGACTCTCTAATAGTGAAGGCTGAGACACTGGAGTCAATGAAAACAACAAGACAGACTTGATCCTAACTCCGCAGTACCAAGAAAAATCTTAACTTAGGTCGAAGGAAATCTAAACCTAAGCTCTGATACCAACTTGGTCACGGGCCCCCAAAGTGGGTCGTGACAGTTGTTTTCATTATTATTGATAGGAATTTTCTTGTTAAGATCCTATAAATCGATTGAAATCTCATATTCATATTAGAACCACGATGACTTAATAAAAACTTCAAACTAAGTCCAAAGATTCCCTGAGTAAGAACCATTGTACCATCACTTATTCACTGAATAAATATAATGAGTAAAAATTCAAAGAAAGGTTTGTCCTTTGATCAAACATAGAAAAAGAGGAGGAAAAATCTTTCAATTTATAATTCTTTGAAATGTTTTGGAATCCGGTCACGGGATCTGAATATTAAGTATGAATCATAGTTCTAATACTTCATAATCTATTTCATATATTCCGTGCTCTAGATACTAAAATAAATACCTGACGAGGTAAAAAATCATCTCTATCAAGACGACAGGCCCACTCTCTGTACTATCAATAGGATCAATTATAACAAGTCGCACACTCATATTCCAGAAATACAGAAAGAAAGAAATTTCACGATCAAACTACCAAAATAGAATCAAAAATCCGAGACCAAGCCAAAATGCTTCTTTTGTATTGAAAAATTAGGACTTAGTGATTCTTGTAAATCTAATTCATTGAGATTCCATCTAGTAAAACGGAAGAATTATAAATCTCCAAAATAATAGATAGGAATACCGCAAATAGAGCCATTGTGACATCCATCAAAGGAGTAGTTCCCCATCTAGGAGCTACTTTACCATATTCCGAATTCAATGGTTCCAATAAATCCCCTACAACAGTTCGTCTTGGACCAGATCTAGAACTACCCTCTACGCTTTGTGTAGCCATAAATCCTATTTGTAGTAATTGAGATCTGTTGACTTTGTATACCATTCCGTTGTAAATAAATGATCTTATCATAGATCCATTGTGGTCTTGAAATTAAATTATATAATAATGGAAACAGCGACCTTAGTCGCCATCTTTATATCTGGTTTACTTGTAAGTTTTACTGGGTATGCCTTATATACTGCTTTTGGGCAACCCTGTCAACAACTAAGAGATCCATTCGAGGAACACGGGGACTAGTTGAAGTAAAGAGCCTCCCAAAATTGGGAGGCTCTTTACTTCAATTAAGATAATGAAAAATCATTTTATCTTTTTAGTTGGAACTTTAGGTGGTTCGCGAAAAAAGATAACGAAAAAAATGATTCCTAATGTTGAGACTAAAAGGAATGTATAAACCAATGCTTCCATAAATTCAATCGTGGTTTACAATTATAGCTTCCATACCTATTTATTTGAAATCGTCTCCTGGATAAAAAAAGAACAAGATTCAAAGAAAGGACGGCAATTCAAATTCAGATATCTCTAGTACCTTGTGTCAAATTACAAAAAGAAAATAGAATAGAGGCAGAAAGTAAGAGATATCAAATATTGTGTCAGACTACCTGTCTTCTTGTAGTCGGATCTCCAATTTTTTGGAATGCTCTAAATTCCATTTGAACGTCTAAATCTAGATCAATGCCAGCAAAAACATCTCTGAACAAAGTTCGAGCACCATGCCAAATGTGTCAGGAAAAAAAGAGCAGAGCGAACGAAGCATGTCCAAAAGTAAACCAACCCCTTGGACTGCTACAAAAAACACCATCGAATTTCAAAGTAGCGCGATCTAATTCAAAAATTTCACCCAATTGAGCGCGTCTAGCATATTTTTTCATAGTAGCAGGATCACTATAACTGACTCCATTTAGTTCGCCACCATAGAACTCAATGGTTACACCTACTTGTTCGACACTATACTTTGACTCTGCCCTTCGAAAGGAACATCGGCTCTAACAATTCCATCTCCGTCTACCAAAACAACTGGAAATGTTTCAAAAAAAGTAGGCATACGACGTACAAAAAGCTCACGCCCTTCTTTATCTCTAAAGATAGGATGTCCTAAACACCCAACAGCTATTCCATCTCCATTGTCCATTGAGCTCGCTTCCGAACAATCCACCTTTTACTTGGGATTATTGCCGATATAATCATAAAAAGCTAATTTTTTGGGAATTTTAGACCAAGCTTCAGATAAACTTTGATTTTCGACCAACCCAGCACTAACTCTTCGATATATTTCTTGCTGGAAGTATCCTTGATCCCATTAATAACGAGTGGGACTAAATAATTCAATCGGAGTAGTTGTTGAACCATACCACATAGTTCCAAAGAACAACAAAAGTCGCAAAAAGACAAAGTGATACTACTGGAAATGACAGTTTCAATATTTCCCATACATAATTTTTTGTATAAACATTGGGGTGGACGCACACTAAGATGGAATAGGCCTGCTAATATACCCAATGTACCCGCTGCAATATGATGAGAGGCTATTCCTCCCGGAACAAAAGGATCAAACCTTTCCACACCCCATGCTGGACTTACGGGTTGTACTTTTCCAGTTAGTCCATAAGGATCGGACACCCATATTCCAGGACCATACGACCCGGTTACATGAAAAGCGCCAAACCCAAAGCAAGCCACCCTTGAGAGAAATAAATGAATTCCAAAGATCTTTAGCAAATCCAAAGAAGGTTTTCCTGTACGTTCACCGCAAACTATTTCTAGATCCCAATACACCCAATGCTAAATAGCTGCCAATAAGCACAAGCCAGAAAACACAATATGCGCCCCAGCCACGCCTTCATAACTCCAAATACCCGGATTCGTTATAGTTCCTCCTGTGATACTCCAACCACCCCATGAATTGGTTATTCCTAAACGAGTCATGAAGGGTATAACAAACATACCTTGTCTCCATATTGGATCGACAACGGGGTCAGAGGGATCAAAAACTGCTAATTCATAAAGAGCCATCGAATCAGCCCAACCAGCAACTAAAGTCACATGCATTATATGGATGACAAAGAAATGATCGGGATCATTTAATACGACGGTATGAACACGATACCAAGGCAACCCATGGAAATACCCCTTTATTAACGAAAAATAGACACTATGTAACTTTATTGCACTGGAAAAACTATGTTATGGATCTCTCCTTTTAAGTAGATTATCTCGGAGAAAGAATTAATATTTTTCTATTCTTTTCTTTTTATTTTATTAATAATGTAACAATTTCGTAGGAACAAAGAAAAGAGAACCGGATCTATTCTATACCCGATAAGTACCAATACGCAGTGGGGGTTGACTCTATTTTATATGAGCGAATGCATAGAGATTTGTTCATCATTCAAAGTACCTATTCGTAAGAATTGAACTCTATTGGTTTTGTCTTCCCTTTTTTATTTTTTATATACATATTTTTATATATATTTATATATTATATATATATAAATATATTAAATATATAAATATAAACTTATCGAATCCTTGTATAAAATATTATAAAGGTTATTATTATTAAGAGAATAAATTCATTCTTATAAGACAATAAATTCATTGTTACATTTTCACATCAAAGTGAAATAGAGTACTTAAAATTTTTCTCTCAGTTAATGCCTATTGGTGTTCCAAAAGTCACTTTTCGAAATCCTAGGGAAGACGATTCCATTTGGATTGACGTATAGTGCGACTTGTCAGATATATTGGGTCATACGGGATTGCCCCATTCTCTCCCCCGATTGATATATCCTCGATTTTGCCCAAGAAAGATTGATTAAATCATCCAAAATTTGGAGCGTGAAATGCAATGAAGTCCAATTAGATCTATGCTTTTGAGGTACTCAGATTAATATTATATATATCAATTAGAATAATTTATGGTTGGCTTGTTTGGACCAAAAAAATGAAGTATCCAGGCTCCGTTTAGAAGAACCTAATTGGTAATATATCTATTATGATTACTGCTTGTATCATATTCTATTTATGAAGTTGAAATAATTCAAACTGCTAATCATACTCAATCGAATAATATAATAATGAATATGTCAAATATTTGGCAGAAGACGTGAAATGAATTAAATAAAAAAAAAGAAGTTGTAACAAAAAGACACGATATTGGGGCATTTGCTCTATATGTGCAAATAAAAATCGGGCAAATCTTTACTCGGAGTAGAGCACTAACCTAAAAGAATTGAAGAAACCCATTCAGGAACAAGATAATGCTGTCGTGATTTGAATTGAATCTCGATGAAAAAATACATCAATGAGAAGTTTGTTTGATAAGTTTAATAATATTTTTTTTATCTTTATAAGGAAACCTTTTTTTATTTTATAGGTAAACGGCTTAAAACTCATCTTTCTTGAAAACTAGAAGAAAAGCCCTTTCATTAGCATTAGACATTAGAAAAAAAAAAGAGTTAAGTTAAAAAGTACTCACTATCAAAAAAGGAAGGTTGGAATCTACACATTGATTCTTTATTTTATTTTCGTCGATTTTTGTTGAACCGTATGCATCAAAAGGTGCACGTACGGTTCCTAGAAGATAGAAATTTATCTTAATCAACCAACTTTATCGAGAAAGATTACTTTTTTTAGGTCAAGATGTTGATAGCAATATCTCGAATCAACTTATTGGTCTTATGGTATATCTCAGTATAGAGAGTGAGACTAAAGATTTGTATTTGTTTATAAACTCTCCTGGGGGATGGTTAATACCCGGAATAGCTATTTATGATACTATGCAATTTGTGCGACCAGATGTACAAACAGTATACATGGGATTAGCTGCTTCAATGGCATCTTTTATCCTAGTTGGAGGAAAAATTACCAAACGTTTAGCAATCCCTCATGCTTGGCGCCAATGGGTTTTGTCACGACCCCACCCGTGGGCCCGTGACCGGCACTAGGGAATGGGTAGGCTTAAGGCCACCGAAACCCGTAGTAAGCCTGACACTCACTGATTTAAACAAATCTCATCTCAAATTAATATTATTAAAACCATAAATTATCTTAATAGCTACATTCTACATAAATACTTGATGCGCGGAAAAACTAGGCGAGACCAAACTCGAAAATTTACAAACGATACATCTACTATTACTACTCATGGAGGATCTAAGATTTACCAATTTACATACCAAATCAAATACATCACCCGATGATGAAGGAGTCAAGTTATCGAATAAGAGTCGGAGAACTAATAAATACGAATCAAAATAAGAAAATGAGATCGGGAGAGTGAGTTAAAATCAAATAATCTAGAGACTATTGCTTCTTCTCGAAAAAAAAACATAGATTATTCAAATCAGATATCAAACCATACTATAATCATACCCTACTATTTCCTTCACATAAAATATTAATCATTCGAATCAAAATATCAACCATGCACGTAAATACAATCCATATTATAATCATACCACAATAAATTAATAAATGAATAAATAAAAATATATTTTTACTTTTACGGGACGAGTGGCTCGGTAGAACCCTAAACCCCAAAATCTAGTAGCCATTCGGCTCTCTTAATCCAATAAGATCGGGCGCCCCGAGAGCAATGCTCGACCGGGACCTTACCTCTAGTCCGGTCACTTAAGTACCCAAATAAGAAATCTAGTAGCCATTCGGCTCTCTTAATCCAATAAGACTGGCGCCCCGAGAGCAATGCTCACCAGGGACCTTACCTCCACCGGTCACTTAAGTATCCAAATAAGAAATCTAGTAGCCATTCGGCTCTCTTAATCCAATAAGATCGGGCGCCCGAGAGCAATGCTCGACCAGGGACCTTACCTCCCGTAATTTACACAAATCAGCCCGGAGAGCCATGCTCACCGTGGGCAAACCCATAAATATCTTATTACATGTCCATGATCATTACCGGCAGACGCCTCCGATGTAACCCATCAAAGTGGCATATTCTACAAGCCACATTTCCCAATTCGCAATCATCACATATAATAAATATCATTATCCGATGAACTCATCCAACACATATCGGAAATAAAGATTAAAGATTTAAGATAAAACAACGTGCAATTTGTGAGGGAAAAATAATAACGTTTGTCTTATTATAACATACTAATAATAATATTTATATTATTTCAAACATTAATAATCAAGTGAAATCATTTATTTTGCGATACTAATAATCATATTAAGCACAAATTCTAAATAGCATATTAAAATCAGACTAGCAATAGCGCAAAGATTAAATGACTTTAACTCACAGAATTGGCGACCTCCTAGCTCGCTCCCGTGCCTCGGTTGGAGCGAGCCAATGACAGATCATCTAATCACGGAAAACAATTTATCAAAATGTCAAACAATCGATCATTAATCCTAGGTCTAGACTCCTGTGATCGACTGTCTAAGAATCTCGACTCAGGAGAATTCTACCGAAAATCCGGCAGAACCTCCCCTACAACACGAACATTACCCCCCGTAAAAACGGGTCCAGGACCTGCCAGAAAAACACTCCAAATATCCAACAATTTAAACAACAGGAGTCGGGTCCCCAAACTTCACTATTTCCCGACTCCGCCACACAGCACAAAACACAAGGCAGGCAACTCACAGACAATTATTTTTGACTCACAATATCATCAAATACTCAATATAATCCAATAGACACAATTAAACCAAGAATTTCTAAAATTAACGGGCCAAAGAAAATTACCGAGACGCTCGATCGCTCCGGCTTCCCGGCCACGGAGTCCGATCGACGATCAGGACACACCATCGGACTCGCAACGACGCGCTGATGATGATTCCCACTTCCGATTTTCCGATCTGACACCCGATCATCCAGAGAGATTTGCGGACGATCTCGACCGTCGATTCGCAAACGAAGCCCGATCGCCACGAAACTAGTGCCATCGCGAAGCTTGAGCCGAGGAGAGTCGGGATACATCCTCCGATCATCCATCCTCCGTCGGAGCTCGCCGGAAAAGCCTAAAACGCCGCCACCATTTTCTCTCCACAATGAATCTCCGATTCTGGCCACCATCGCCGACACCGGCCGCCAAAACAAAGCCGAGGGCCGAGAGGAGTCGATCGGCACTAAGATCAGCGACCACCGACGCCGAACGCCAAGACGGCAAGGAAGCTTCGGCCATCTTCCTCCTCATGAGCCGCTGCCTCTCCTGGTGCTGCCAGCCCACGCCCGCACCGGGCCCCCGGACGACCCCCGACGCCTCCTTCCTCCGCCTCTCTCTCCCCCCGACAACTCTCTTCCTCTCTTCTTCTTCCTCGACTTCCATTCCTTTCAATATCGTCATTAAGCCCCCGAACTTTTCCTTATTGCAATTTGGTCCCTCAACTTTCTTAATTACTTACAATTTCATCCCGCAGAATTCCAGTTTGACCCCCAAACTTCTTTTTAGCCTTTCAATTAAGCCCTTAACTAATTAATTTGGGCCAAATCCGAATTATTGAAAATACACAATTACAAAAATACCCACCATATTTATTTACGAAAATACCAAACTCACAAATTTCCATTAAAACCCCATAAAAATAAAATTATACTTTTAATCCTTATTCCAAAATTATCCTCCAATTAAATCCTACACAATTAAATTAAATAATCAATTTCCAACTTAAAATTTAATACTACTAATCAATTATAATACCAATTCTCCCAAAATTCTTTTATAAAAACATCCTTTATAATTTCTTCCAAAATTTTCCGATATATAATTTTACTTATATAAATATGCATTTGGAAAAATTTTGAATAACCAAAATATAATCATTTCTCAAATAATTTACTTGAATAATTTCTTAAAATTTCAAACTAATTGGGTATAGAAAATAACTCATTTATTTGATTAATATTAAATTTTTCATTAAATCATTTCAAATTAAACCCAATAATAATAAAGCTAAAATTAACTTAAATAAAAACTCATTATTAAATATAAAAAAAATTCCGGGTGTTACAGGTTTTTATTTGAAAGAAAAAAGAAAACTATGCCTTCGCCATATGAAATATTGAAATATAAATATTAAGTAATAATAGCATGGCAGTTCGAATTCGATATAGATATAAGAATTGTTTTTTTAAACATTAGATTATGTATCGAAAGAGTAGTATGAGATATTAAGTAAGGGTATTTCTGATTTTATTCTATCAGGGGCGTATTTCAGCGTCACAAACTTTTTGTTTTCGCATCGGAGGGCTCTTAACATTATTTATTTTATAAAAATAAAAGAGTACGAAAAAAAGATTTATTTTTCAAATAAAAAAAAACTTTTGGGATTGCTAAATCACTGATGAAATAAAGCAACGGGACCACCATAGTATTTTTTTTTATTTTTTAACTCCTCCAAAGGCAAGGAAAGGGTGGTTATTGGATCATTTACTGATTTAAACCTGATAAACTCTATGTTTTTATTCGATAAAAAAAGGTAAGTAAAAGTGAATTCCATTGTGGAGCCGTATGCAATGCGTAAACAATGCCTGTACGGTTGTTCAATTCTATCTTTTTTTTTCTTATTATTCCTCTCTTCTCGTCATCTTTTTATTTATTATGCGAGATAGAATAGCCATTTTTTTCTTATATCATCAGGGTAATGATTCATCAACCTATTGCTGGTTTTTATGAGGCCCAAATAGGAGAATTTGTCCTGGAAGTAGAAGAACTAATGAAACTGTGCGAAATCCTCACAAGGATTTATGCACAAAGAATGGGAAAACCTTTATGGGTTGTATCCGAAGACATGGAAAAAGATGTTTTTATGTCAGCAGCAGAAGCCCAAGCTCATGGAATTGTTGATCTTGTAGCAGTTGCATAAGAAATAGCAGAAATTTCATGCAAATCACGATTGAATATATTTTTTCTTACCGAACTTTCAATTTCAATTAAATATTCTTTAATATTCTAATAATTATTTAATAATTATTTAATAATAGAATATTAATATAGAAAAAATTCATAATCATTCGGTTAGGATCGATCTAAACCAGCCCATTATGCATATGATTCAACATGCCAACTATTAAACAACTTATTAGAAACACAAGACAGCCAATCAGAAATATCACCAAATCCCTCGCTCTCGGGGGATGTCCTCAGCACCGAGGAACATGTACTAGGGTGTATGTGCGACTTGTTCAGATCGTGAACTTGGACAAAAGAAAACTTTTTCCAGTATCTATGATCAGTACGGATGAATAAGATAGAATAAAAGAATCCCCTTCATTATCTGAAAAAAAAAAAGATCTATCATATTCGTCTATTGTGTATCAAATTTATGGTTTCATTGATGCAACCTCAATTTTCAATTTAAAACGAGAAAGAGTTTCCCATTGGTAACAAATGATTATCCTTTAAGTGGGAAAAATCTTATTAATCTTATTTAAATTAAAAGGCCAAAAATTATACCCCTACTCTTACAGGAACGGACTAACAGGGTCAACTAATTAGAAAATCTTCATAATTAAATACCGTTACTGTATAGATGGATCTCCTTGTGAAAGACCTATTACTAGATAATTCATGGGTAGAGCCAAAAAGTGTGGATTGTACATGTTAACAATAGCATTGATTAAATGATTAAATAAGGAGGGGTCCGGTGTATAGAGAAGACCTCACCGTTTAAGAAGTAACCATAGAAACGATGGAACCCACTATTATTTCTATTATTTATTTATCTATTTCTATATTTTTATTTACTACTTTTTTATTATATTTTTGTTTGATACCTAGTATCAATACAGTTTCTTATTTCGAGGTGAAATGCCTCGAAAGAAAAAATCGTGGTTGGGAAGGTTATAGTAGCAAAAGCCGTTGGAATTATTATTTTATACACTGGAAGAATCCGTTTTGTTATTATAGAAAAGGGGAAAAGAATAACTGAAAGAAAGGAAATCAATTAGTTATTTATCAAAGTTTCATTTATTCAATGATCAGAATTAGACGAGGATATATAGCTCGGAGGCGCAGAATAAAAATTCGTTTATTCGCATCAAGCTTTCGCGGGGCTCATTCAAGACTTACTCGAACTATTATTCAACAAAAAATAAGAGCTTTGGCTTTGGCCCATCGGGATAGAGATAGGCAAAAAAGATATTTTCGTCGTTTGTGGGTCACTCGGATAAATGCAGTAATTCGTGAGAATATGGTATCCTATAGTTATAGTAGATTAATAAATAATCCGTACAAGAGACAGTTGCTTCTTAATCGTAAAATACTTGCACAAATAGCTATATTAAATAGGAATTGCCTTTATATGATTTCCAATGACATTATCAAATAAGGAAATTGGAAAGAATCTATGAAATATTTTACATGGAATTCCCTGAAGAATGAATTCCGGGAAGGTAGAATAGAAATTAGTATGATAAAATATGATGATAATATAATCAAGTATAAAGTAGTCAAACTGAACAAAAACATTCAATAAAAAAAATTTCTTCTTACCCAACTCGTTTTTTTTCTTACGACACGACACTCAAATTTGGATTTTCAGATTTTTTGAACAAAACATTAATCTAGGTTTAAATTAAATTCGGATTTGAATTTTGATTCAATTGAGGAGTAAGCCTATTTTTCTGGTTCTAAGATCAGTAGTTATAGTGACCAGCTCGCTTCTTTTCAAATTGTTTTTCATTATTAAGAAAAGGTAACGAAGATAAAATACGAGCTTGTTTTATAGCAACAGTAATTAATCGTTGTTGTTTTAAACTCAATCTATTCACCCATCTAGATAATATTTTTCCTTGTTCACTAATAAATCGACTAATTAAACAAATGTTTCTATAATCAATTTGATCCCCTGATTGGATCGGGGGCAAACGCCTACGAAAAGATCGCTTGGACTTAAGAAAAGGCCGTTTGGATTTATCCATGGTTTGTTTATTCCTTATTTCAAAAATCCTATTTCGTTCAATTGGATTAAAATTGATTTAGAATTAAGAAATAGGATTTTGCTTGTTTATTTTATATTTAAATATATATATATATATATATATATATAATTTATATATAATTTTGATATATGTTAATATATTGTTAATATATATTAACAATATATTAACATAACATATTATATATTAATATGTCATTTATGTCATTTTTCATCTTTCTTGTAAAGGCAACACGCAGGCGACCGGTTCCGTCTATTTCTTTATCTCTCCGTGAATTGTATGTTTGTAACAATAGGGACAAAATTTTCTCAATTCCAATCGACTAAGCGTATTATGTCGATTTTTTTGAGTAATATATCTAGAAATACCTATTGATTTTTTATTAACACTGTTTTGAACACAACTAGTACATTCTAAAATAACCCTTACTCGGACATCTTTACCCTTGGCCATGAACCTCCTTGGGGTTTTTATTCACTCAACTCTTCGATTTTCCAATCCGAAGTGAAGAAGAAAGGAACGAAAAAAATATAAGTTGCTAACTCGAAATCCAATTTTGAAAGATTTCATTGCAACTAATATAGTAATAATAAGTAATACAAAGATTCTAAACTATATTTAGATTATAAGTTTAGATTAGAATCACAATACAGTATTTCATTTAAGCATCTTGTATAATACTGTTGCAATAATCAAATTTCTACTTCCCTTCTCTTATCTTAATTTAATAATTTAATTGAAATTAGTTTACTTTACTTGAAGCTGCGGCCCCAAGTTTCGAATTTTATTTTGCTGCGGTTGAATCCACTTTTATTCTTTTTTCTTTTCTAACTTATTCTAATTAAATAAAAAAAGAGGAGGGGGGTAGTAGTCACAGATATTTAATTGTATCTCTAATCTTCTTCACCCCCCGCATGCGCACGTTGATAACTAGAATGAAAAAAAGGGGAATGTCAACGCATCCGGGAAAAAACGATTGATCTCAATAGACCTGCTAAAGATGCAAACCATAGAGTACTTATTACCGGTGCCACATATAGATATGTTTTTAGATCTCGCATTTAAAACCCTCCTTTATTCTTTATTGTTATTGTAATAAATAATATTTATTTTATTATAATTATATATAACAATTATACAAATATAATCAAACATATATGTAGTTAAAGGACACTTGCATTTGTTTTGTAAGCAGAATCTCTAATTCAAACTAAAATGTACAACAATTTGCTAGATACGATTTTCCTTTTCTTAAATAAAGAAAAAATGTCCTCCTGAGCATTCACGAAATTTACATAAGTTTATTATTACGTAAGTTTATCATTATATTTTATTATTACGTAAGTATATCATTATATAATAAGATATAATAAGCGATATTATTATATAATATATGAATATAATATATGATATGATATCAAAAAGAAAAAGTATATCAATGGAGAAAATGAAATAAGTATGTGGAAAACAAAACGGGTATTCTTTACAATAACATTGTAAACCAATTGAAAGGGATGTAGCGCAGCTTGGTAGCGCGTTTGTTTTGGGTACAAAATGTCACGGGTTCAAATCCTGTCATCCCTACCTATTTCTTCGTCTCTGAGTAATAACGAGGGATCAATTGAGATCAATTAAACTTGGCCATACTTAATCTTTTATTTTTATCATATTATATATGATAGTATAGGCATTCAAGATATATTGGAGTAGTTAAAAAAAGAATCTTTTTACTTACAGTATGATTTTTTTTGTGATTGGGATAAGAAAGCGCTCTTAGTTCAGTTCGGTAGAACGTGGATCTCCAAAACCCAATGTCGTAGGTTCAAATCCTACAGAGCGTGATTCTGTTCTTGTTTTGTTAGGTCAAATTTTATACAGAAAAAATTGAAGAGTAATCTGAATTTGACCTCTTGTGGATTAAAAAAAAGAGGATGTCAAAAAAATAAGGTGTTAATTAATTAATTAATTAAAGGTCCAACTGATCACCACGCCTGTATTGTAAATATACAGTTATGAATAATCCGGCCAAAGTAATAGGAATTAGACCTAAGACGATTCCAAATATAAAATCTTCAATCATTTCAATTTATTTGAAAAAAAAAGGGGGGGGGGGGGGGGGGGGGGAAAGAAAGGTAATATCTATCCTTAAATATTAATCCATATTGCCCATAAATCTCAATAAGCAAAATCTCAATAAGAAATATCTCAATAAGCAAGAATTGAAAATTAACACGGTAAAGAACAAGAGAATAGATGGAATACTGCCGAAAAATTTCCTTTTCTTTTTATAAATTTTTTTATAAATTGTTCATTGAATTTATTTCAAATAAGTCGTATCTTGCTCAGACCAATAAATAGAACTGAGGTTATAGTTAAAGCCGCTAGTAGAAAACCGAAATAACTAGTTATAGTAAGCATATAGAAACTAAATAAACATTTTTATACATATACTTGTAAAGCAAAAGTACTTTCCTAAGTTCGATTTTTTGAAAGATAAAAGATACGAAGATAAACAAAAATACCAATTGAAAGAAAAAGTTCAATTGAGCACTTTTTATTTATTTTTATTTATCAATCATTTATCAATCATTATCATTATAGATTATAGATAGCACTCAAAAAATAGAGTGATATGATATAGGTAGAGAAAGAAATCAATTTATCATCTATGACATCCGCTTATATTCTCTTGATTCCGAATCGAGAGATTCCTTAGACAACTATAGAATAAAATAGAAAACTAATATTACAATAATTAAATATTAATTTATTAAATAATTAAAATAATTAAATAAATATTAATAAATAAATAAAAATAAAAAATATTAATAAAAATTAATAAAGAAACTATGTTGTATAACTTCATTCAAAAAACTTTCTTGGAATCACTACGGAAATTACTAAAAAATAAAAAAAAAATGGAACATTATTTCTATTTTGATAGTTTCTTTTAGTTTATTTAGTATTTGTATATTTGTATCAAATTTGTATCGTTTTTTACATTTTAAAATGAAAACGACCCTCTATTTTTCTTTAGAATACCTTTTCCTTTTTACTTTTTTTGTTTACTTTTTTCTATTTTTATTTTAAATTTGAATTTAACTTATTAGATTTTTTAGTTGATTCATTCACATAATATCTCCAATCCAATATAATAAAATAAGAAGAAAAAAAGTATCGCACGATCATATCACTCAAAAAAGAAAATCTTTCTTTTTTTTTGTTTTTTGTACAACTAGATTTTAAGACTAGTAATTTCAATTATCCTTTTCTTTTCTAGATTTTACATTTTTCGTTCCATATTATATTAATATTAAAATGAAAAAACATGTAGTTAAGTGTCAAGAAAGACCTTTTAAATCTAATACACAAATATGTGCATCACGAATATTGATTATTACAATTATTTTTTCCTTGTTCTCCTTCTTTCTCTTTCATTGAATATTCTCTACTATTGGTACTTGTTAATTTAATAGATGATTAACCAATTCCTTAAAATAAAAAACAAAATGAAAAAAAGGGGGGGGGGGGGGGGAGTTGGGATTCCAACAAAAACTCTTCTATAACCACAAAAGTTTTTGATTTCACATCCATTCACATCTAATTGAATTGCAGAAATATGATAATCTCCTCCATGAATTATTATTATAACCCGTTGAATTCGCATTTTACCTGACCTTATCTTATGGTACACAGTTCTATAGCAACAAGAAAAAGAAAAGAAGAAAGGGATTATCTAAGATTTCATTTCGACATCGATTGAAGTTGCGTTCGTCGGAAGAAGGATAGCTATCGATTCGATATACTTTAAAGAAACCTTTGGTACAATATTGACGATCTCACAAAGATTCAATTTCAGTGAAATTGTATTTACTGATCTCATCTTTTACAGAATCGATCCCTTTTGATTATACAAGAATATGTGGAGCTCATTATGTCTGGAAGCACAGGAGAACGTTCTTTTGCTGATATTATTACTAGTATTCGATATTGGGTCATTCATAGCATTACTATACCTTCCCTATTCATTGCAGGTTGGTTATTCATCAGCACGGGTTTAGCTTATGATGTATTTGGGAGCCCTCGTCCAAATGAATATTTTACAAAGAGCCGACAGGGAATTCCATTAATAACTGGCCGTTTTGATCCTTTGGAACAACTCGATGAATTTAGTAAATCTTTTTAGGAGGCCCAATGACCATAGATCGAACCTATCCAATTTTTACAGTACGATGGTTGACTGTTCACGGACTAGCTGTACCTACCATTTTTTTTTGGGTCAATATCAGCAATGCAGTTCATCCAACGATAAATCTAATCCCAATTAATTATAAAACTATGACACAATCAAACCCGAACGAACAAAATATTGAATTGAATCGTACCAGTCTCTACTGGGGGTTATTACTCATTTTTGTACTTGCTGTTTTATTTTCTAATTATTTCTTCAATTAATAGAAGAAGAAGAAAATAAAATAGTAGAATAACAAATAAGAATAGGAATTCTCTTATCCCATCGGAAGGATATCATCTAATAATTATCTATGACTGTTTATGTCTCTAGCACGACCACTTGATTAAATGTGGAGGGAAGTGGGATAAATGGCCGATACTACTGGAAGAATTCCCTTTTGGATAATAGGTACTGTAACTGGTATTCTTGTGATCGGTTTAATAGGCATTTTCTTTTATGGTTCATATTCCGGATTGGGTTCATCCCTGTAAGTAGTAAGTAATCAGGTGAACTGAGTTGTAGACATGAAAGCGTAAGAACTCAATGGACCCCCTCCTTTCTCTATCTGATTCGAGGCCGAGGGGGTCCATAATAATCATAATACTTTATTCGTATTTTATACGTAAAAAATCAATTTTATACATATAAAATTGAAAAGGAAGTTATGATAAACCTAGAAAAAACAGAAGCTAAGAATAGCAATCTTTGAGGAATGGGATCAAGAATCGTTATTATTTTGACACAACAAAGGGATGTGGCAAATTCCTTTTCTTGTGTCGAAGACTAGGAAGACAAATAAAAAAAAATAATACTTCCTAGAATCCTTTGTTCTCCCTCATTTATCCTTTGCTTTTTCGCTTACTTATCTTATGCTTAGTATCTAGTCAAATGGGATTCTATTAGAATAGAAAAAAGCTATTGATGCACTCTATGACAGTTAAATCGGACAATAATAAGATAATCATACCGCTCCCATTTTATTTAGATTCAAAAAAATTAGATTAAAAAAACACAAAAAAGGAGATAAAGTCAAATAGTCTTCTTACCAATATACATATTATGACTAGAAATGCGGTACAAATAATTCAAAAAATCTGGTATAAAAAAATTTTAAATTTTTAAAAAGCAAACAGCTTTTCATTTTTTTTTATCATGTATAATTACCAACTGTTATTCGTTTTAAGAACTTGATGTTGATAAATTTACAGATCTAGAAATTCATTTCGGACAATTAAACCTTCTCAAACTGTTTCTTTTTAAGAACCAAAAAGATTTGTGCCAAAATAACCGACGCCAAGAAGAATAAAAGGCCTTGGGCACGTAATGGGTCTTGAAGTACCATTTCTGAATCCCCCTGACCAAATCCACCTACATTAGGATTACTCGTTAATGGTTGATCAATTTTGATGGATTCACCTTCTGAAACAAGAAGTTCTTGTCCTGGAGGTATAATATCAATCACTTGACGTCCCTCTGACGCATCCGTTATGATTATTTCGTACCCCCCCCTTTATTTGTATGATTTTGCTTACTATACCTGCTGCCGTAGCATTATAAACCGTATTGTTACTCTTGCTCCTGACGAGATAAATCTGACCCCTTCCCCTGTTTCCACCTATATATATGGAATATTTTAAAAAGTGAACATCTTTCTTAGTGGCGGGGTCCGGAGAAAGGATAGGAAAGGTAATTTCACTATATTTCTGACTAGGAATAGGACCTATCACAAGAATATTTTTTTTTGTGGGGCGATAACTCTGAAAAGACAGATTTTCGATCTTTTCTTTCATCTCTGGCGAAATACGACTAGGAGGGGCTAATTCAAACCCCTCATGTAAAATAAGAACAGCCTCCACATTCAAAGCCTCCTTTTTACCATTAGCAAGAACTTGTTTCAGTTGCATATCATAAGGAATTCGAACGACTGCTTCAAATACAGTATCAAGAAGTACTGCTTGTGGAACTTCAATATCCACGGGTTTATTAACTAAATGACAACTGGCACATACAATACGGCCAGTTGCTTCGCGCGGATTTTCATAACCCTGCTGTGCAAAAATGGATATGCATTTGAAATGGATGCCCAAGTTATTATATATATCATGAGCGATACGGAAATGGAACGAGTAATCTCTTGCTTTATCCTAGAAAAGGTCTTTCTAGTTTGCATGGTCCAATCATTGATCCTAAAAATTTCTACAATAAAATTAGGTAGGTCGCTAGTATAGTTCCCTATCCACGATACTGCTATTTACTGAAATTGTTTTACTAAAATAGAAAATATAGGAAGAGAATCCCTTGGATGTATAGAAAAAAGAAATATATATATATTAAATAGAGTAAGATTTTGTTTGATAGTAAGATTTTGAATGTTTTGCTTTTGTATTTTGTACAAAATAACAAACATTCTAATTGGATTCATGGATCATTTTTCAGTCATTCATTGAATGATAAATCACTAAAAGTGACGGAGATACGCGATTTAAATAACGGAAAATCAAATATTTAAAAATTGTATCGAGGATGACTGGAAAAGTGGAAACAAGGCCAGATATAATTTGATCATTATGAGCAAACCCAAAATCTTTGTAGACCGAGCCAATCATTAGTTCCCAACCATGGGGTGAATGGAATCCTATACATAAATCGGTTAATAAAAGATTGAAAAAAGCTTTTATTGTATCGCTTAAATTATATAGGAATTCTTGAACCCAAGAATTAAGAATAATAAGTTTTTCATTACTTAAAATAGAATAACCACTTAGGATAACGAAACAGATTATATTTGTCGAGAAGTGCAAAATCGTATGGATATAATCCTCATTGTGCATCTTGATCAATTGGATTGTTTCTTTATGAATTCCGATATGAAACTTTTGTAGATGTGTTTCCGGATATTCCTTTATCATTTCGTCCAAGCGAACGAGTTCCTCTACTTCTATGAACTTTTCTAGAATACTTTTTTCTTGAATATCATTTACAAAAGTTTCGGATTTACTAGTATTACACCAATTAATAACCCAAGATTTCAAACTTTTATTAAATAAAAAAGAGATCCACCAGGGCAAAAAAACTATAGCTGTAAGATATAGAAAGTGAATTTTTAATGAACCCACCTCCATATGATCTAATATTTTTATCAAGCATAAGTTCTATTATGAGGCTTTGAACTTATGAATCTATTTTCTATTTTTTATTTGTGAGTCAGCGGTTAGTCCTTGAATTTTGAAAGAATACAAAAAAAAATATTGTTTCTAAGTATCTTAATTGCTCAAATTCGGATTTCTAGATGAAAGAATTCCGTTCTATCAACAAAACAAATATTTCGAAAAAAATGCCAACTTACCCTTATTCCACAGGAATAATTTAGAAAGATTTTTGAAGAATATGGTGATGTGATAATAGAAAATGAGTGGCAAAAGCAAAATAAGACAGAAAAGTTATCATTCTAGGTGGTCCAGCCCTTTGTTCATTAGGGAGGACAAAAAGAAAGATAACAAGAAACGTCGAGAAAGGGAAGATAATTTACAAGATACGATCTATCCATATTTAATGTATCAATTTCAAATATTGAAAATTCAAAATTAAAAGAGAATTTCTTTATTCTATATTTTATTCTGAAATGCTTTGTTTTGATCTATGAAATGGGTCTATTATTTCGATTTATTACTTGTTTTGTTACTAAATTTATTGAATATTGAAATTGAATTTAGATACGCATAAAAAAGGTTTGATTTTATTTTAGAATTGTTCCGTATATATCCGTATATATATATATATATAATATATGTCTTCTTTAGTTCATCAATATTGTATTGTGAAATTTCAGTTAAGTTATGCTATAACTATAAAATAATGAAGACTCTTGGATTTTTTCGTTCCTGTTAAGAAAATGTTCATTCTTCAGCTCATTTCAAAATACTTCAATTGGTACACGTAAAAAATAGGCCAATTCCGCTACCTTTTGCTCAATCTCTTGTGGAGTCAAATTCTCATCAGTACAAGTCAAAGGAATGGACCCTCGGCCTCTGGTTTCCATATAGAGGACACGCCGAGCAAAAATACCCTCTTTCACTTCTATTCTAATAGACTGAATATCCTTCATAAGGAATCAGAGGAAGATGCGACGATTTTTCCAGGGAATCCCCAAATGAAAATACACACTATTCCTTCTTTTCTATCGAATCGATCATAACCACTACCTACATTCCACAAAATTGTGCACCACAAATAAGAACTAATAAATAGACCGGCGATCCCATAGAAAGACATCACAATCCCTTGTGGAAAAAAAATTATTTGCTGAGACAGAAATAAAGATATCAAATTTCTGCCAAGATAACTGGAAATTCCAATCAATAAAAAAAATGTAAAACTTCAATCGAATTTTATATTCTTAATTATTCTGAATTTTCCAAAATACTTCACATACAAAATACTTCACATATTTAAATCAAAAAGTTAAAATTGGTCAAATCAAATAAATAAAAATATTAGTGAAAAAAATAGTTATTACTTATTCTAAATCAAAAAATACAATAAATTATAATTTTATGATTAAAATTTTATTATTAATATTAATTACATTCCATAATTATTAAATATTAATTACATATACATAATTATTACATTAATTATTAATATTAATTTAATTACATAATTACAAGTTTTTATATACATAGAGAAAAGATAAAGAATTTTAACAATTATAAGAAAAGTAGTATTTTTTTTCTTGATAGAAATAAAAAAAGAAAGATGATTTTATCGGATCCTTACTGGATCAAAATAATTATTTTTTTGAGTTCTTTTATTTTTTTTTTTATTCAGAATTATTAACTAGTGGATTTTGGAACGGATTTATTGCCTTTCATTATGTTTGTAGAAAAGACTATCATATTTGAAACTTTTCCTTTACATAAGATAAAAGCAAAGAATTACTAAAATTTTTTTCCTTTTTTAACAAATTAATAGCCTCATTCAATTTGAAAATTTTAATTCAATTAGATATACTTTTTTTTCGAGTTTGACCAATTACTAGAAAAATGAAGTTAAAGTCTTTTTATTAGGATAAATAAAATTTAGAGTCTTAAACTTTATTGCTGTATTTTATTCCACGTATATATGGAATATAACGAAAAATGCAGAAATAGAAAAAAAAATAAGCGGATAGGCTTCTTTTTTGACAAGAGTATAATTGAGAGACTAAATACATAGATATAGTAAAGAAAAATTTTGTTTTGAACAATAAATGTCTTTCACATCCAACTATAACAATAAACAACTTCTTTATTATGGTAGTTCTAAAAAAGCGCACTTCTAGATCAAAAAAGCGTATTCGAAAAAATATTTGAAAAAAAGGGATATTAGGCAGTATTGAAAGCTTTTTCATTAGCGAAATCTCTTTCTACAGGTAATTCAAAAAGTTTTTTTGTGCAACAAATAAAAAATAAAAGGTTGGAATAATCTGATTTGACTTGACTCGAGAAAAGGTCTAATTTCATTTATTGTTTATAATTTTTAATAATTTAGAATATAAATTTCTAATATAAAATAGAAATATATATAATATAGAATAGAAAATATATAAAAAGGATTTCCATTCTTTTTTAATGTTTTGTTTTGAACTAATAAATATTAAATTGCACTCCTTTTGCTTTTTTCATATGTAGACTAAAGAATTCTTTTTTATACTGAATTCTAAAAATGGTACTTTTTGCAAAAAAAGAAAAAAAAAAAGAGAAGACACAAAGTTTCACTTTTCTTTTTATTGTTAGGATATTTTGCCATTTTCGGAATGAGGATTATTATTTAAATTTTATTTTCCCCATCGACCCATTTGTCACAATCACAATACTAAACATTCATAAGTTTTGTCTTTTTTATACTATTTGCATATAAAAGAAGAAATATAAGACCTTTAGTCAAAAAAATTGACCGTTAAAATAATTGATTAAGTTTTAAATTTTTAACTTACTTAACAATTATTATATTTATATTATTCTAAATCGCTATATATAATAGATTCTTTGTTGCTTTCAATCTAATTAATAAAAAAAGCACCTTTTATCTTTAGATTTTCTCTTTAGAAAAAAATGTGTCAATTTTGAATGATCTACTTTATGCTTGATGCTTGCTCTTGAAATTAGAATGAATCAAGGCATGTATTAAATTTGAAATTAGATATTTGAAATTAGATAAGAGTTTTTTTTTTATTATTAACTGAATTTGGCTTCATTAATTTTAATGTTTCAAAAACAAAATTGCATTGAATTGACTCCCTCAAGCTGGACGATTAAATAAAAATGGATTATTATGATTTCGAGTAAGCCGCTATGGTGAAATCGATAGACACGCTGCTCTTAGGAAGTAGTGCTAGAGCATCTCGGTTCGAGTCCGAGTGGCGGCATAACATCCTGTAATTATCAAAAGGATACAATAAATCCTATAATAAATTCAATTCTTGATTTCACCATAGCGGCTTAGTTTTCTAATTAAAGAGCCTTTTTATTTTATTTATTATTATTAATTTATTAATTTAAATTTTTTTAAAAATTTTATGATATTTTCAACTTTAGAACATATATTAACTCGTATATCTTTTTCAGTCATGTCACTTGTAATTGCAATTCATTTGATAACTTTAATAGTCGATGAATTTGTTGAACTATATGATTCGTCAGAAAAGGGCATGATAACCACTATTTTCTGTATAACAGGATTAGAATATTTATTATTTGATCCATATCCTGACATAAGAAGTCCAATAGGAGCAATACTTGAAATGGCAATCCATAAAAAAACACCAATATTTAGATCAGTTAAAACAAGGTGATAGCCAAAAGGAATTACTGAATAGCTTAATAGAGTTGATATGACTGCTATGGATGGTCCGATATTGAATAAATGAGTATCCCCCCTAGAGGGAAAAAGATTCTCTTTAAAAAGTAGTTTTGTGCCATCCGCTAGAGCTTGAAGAATTCCTAAAGGACCGGCATATTCAGGTCCAATACGTTATTGTATCCCTGCAGATATTTCTCTTTCTAACCATACAATTACCAGTATGCCTGTCGTGATTCCCAATACAAGAATCAAAATAGGGACAAACACCCATATAATTCCATAGACCTCGTTTAAGGATTCTAATCTAGAAAAAGAATTGATAGCGTGTACTTCTGTTGTATCAATTATCATTTCAACGATCAACTTCTCCCATAATGATATCTATACTACCTAGTATTGTCATAATATCGGCCAATTTCATTCTTTTAACTAATTTAGGAAGAATTTGTAAATTTATAAAACCCGGCGGGCGAATTTTCCATCTCCAAGGAAAACCACTCTGATCCCCTATCAAAAAAATCCCCAATTCTCCTTTTGGGGCTTCAACTCTCACATAAAGTTCTTGTTTCAGTAATTGAAAAGTAGGAGAAGTTTTTTACTAATGAATCAATATTCGAAATTGTTCCATTCTGGATCCCTTTCAAAACGTTGGGTTTCTAAATTCTCATAGGGCCCCCCGGGATTCCTTCCAGAGCCCGTTGAATAATTTTTATAGATTCCATCATTTCATCGATTCGGACTAAATAACGAGCTAATGAATCTCCTTCTTTTTGCCACTGGACTTCCCAATCAAATTCGTCGTAACACTCATAATGATCAACTTGACGAAGATCCCATTGTACTCCGGAAGCTCGTAGCATTGGTCCGGATAAACCCCAATTTATTGCTTCCTCTGCACCAACAATACCTACTCCTTCAACTCGTTCTAAAAAAATAGGATTTCGCGTAATAAGTTTTTAATATTCAGCAATTCCTATTAAAAAATAATCACAAAAATCCAAACATTTATCTATCCATCCATAAGGTAGATCGGCCGCTACTCCCCCGATACGTAAATAATTATGCATCATTCTCATACCAGTGGCAGCTTCGAATAAATCATATACTAACTCTCTTTCTCTAAAAATATAAAAGAAAGGAGTCTGTGCACCAATATCCGCCATAAACGGACCAAGCTATAACAAATGAGAAGCTATACGACTCAATTCCAACATAATTACTCTGATATAGCTAGCTCTTTTAGGCACTTGAATATTTCCTAACAGTTCTGGACCATTTACTGTTATTGCTTATGTGAACATAGTAGCCAAATAATCCCAGCGTGTTACATAGGGCAAATATTGTATAATTGTTCGATTTTCCGCAATTTTTCCATCCCTCCCGTAAATAACCTAAAATTGGTTCGCAGTCAATAACATCTTCACCGTCTAGAGTAACGATGAGTCGAAGAACACCATGCATTGATGGGTGGTGGGGACTCATATTGACTATCATAAGGTCTTTTAGTGTAGGCCGATACATTCATAGGGGTTTCCTCGATCCATTTTTTCATGAATTCACCGAAAACAAAAGAAGTTCATATTAAGATTTAAGAAATCAAATAATTCAAAAAACTCTTCACATTAACGAGTTTTTGACTCCGAATATCCAACCGGCTAATTAATTCTTTATAACGTACTCTATTTTTCTTTGCTAAATAAGACAGTCACTGTTTTCCTAGAATTTTCCGCAAACCTCTCTGAGATAAATAGTCTTTTCTATGCAATTCCAAATGTGAAGTAAGTCTTCGTATCTTATTAGTGAAACTTACTATTTGAAATTCAACAGATCCTTTGTTTTCGTCTTTTTCTTCTTGTGAAATAACTGAAATGAATGAATTTTTTACCATAAAATAACCCACCTTTTTTTAATTAAGATTAAGATGTTTTTATTTTTATTGATCAGTAATAATAAAAAAATCAATATTGTATTAATAAATAATAATAAATAATAATGTCAGTTCATTTGAATTTGATATACACAAAAATCTTTACTTTGTTAGTAATTCAAGTTACTAATTCAAAATTTTGTCAAATAAAATTGCAAATTTCTCATTAATCAATCCAATTTTTTATTTTTTTATTTTTTATAATCTTTTTATTCTGTTATAGATACAAAAAGATGATATATTTCTTCGCTTACAAAAGAGAACAAAATTCTACCTAAAATGAAAAGTCAAAAAATGCCATTGATACATTTCTAGATCAAGTATCCTATGGGATATAGGAAAAATGCACCCTTACCATTACAAAATTTCAACCGCGGATAGATACATATCCTTACTATACCGAACCGGCTGGAATTATTAGTGTCGAACCAATAACGATTCATACAAGCTAAATCTTCTAATCGAAAATGGGGCCAAAGAAAAAATTTGAGTTTAATTAGTTTATTTTTCTCTTTATCAAAATCTTTGCTTTTATCAAAAACGGGACCACAGTTTTTTTTGTTATTACCAGTGCAAATTTTGGTATTTATATAAATATTGTTTTTATTTTTTAAATTGAAAGAAATTAGAATTCTTAATTCTCTACGATGTTTCGGGGATAAAACATTTTCGGGAACGAGTAAATCATAACCATTTTTGTCTCTATTTCCAATTATACCTTGCAGCCTTTCAATAGAAATAGAATCGATTTTATCTCTGTATTGTTGATTTATTTGTTGTTTGTTCTTATGAAATAATAAGATACTTATGGTTTGATACAAAAGAAATTGTCCATTATTTTTTACCGATAGACGAATAGGTTCTATAGTAAATATTCTCTTTTTCATCAATTCTGTAAGAGTTAAATCCTTCTGAATCATCAAAATATTCAGACTTATTTCTTGCCTTGAATAGAAGATATAATAATTTCGCGTGGATTTGTCAGTTTAAGCAGGAGACAATATACTTTGATATTATTGATTATTTTTTGATTTAAAGAACCATTCCATCTTAATTGAAAATATAAATATCATTTTAGAAAGAAATCAAGTTCTACTTCCGTATGACTTTTGTTTTTCTTTTTATGTCTATGTTTTTTCATATCTAATTCCATATAATCTTTTTCAATATCTTTTTTTTGATTGGATGAATTGACTTCTTGATCTTGGTGAATTGTAATAAAAAAAATCTTTTTTTTTTAATCAATTTTCTCAATTATTTGATACTTAGTAGTCTTAGTATTTTTTTTATGTTCGCTTCCGGTATCGATCCAGGATTCAATCTCGACCTTCTCTCTAAGATAAAAATTGAGAATTTTCCAATCAAAATATTTTCTATCTGGGCTTTTCGCCATATCGATAATATCATCTTCCGCTAGATAATTATTGATAGGAATACCTTCTAACATGTCGAAAAAGTTACTTTTATTTGTGTTGTAATTATAAGAAATCTTTTGTTTATTATTTATTTGTAATGGAGATCCATAAATATATGAGTCCTTCTTATTTTCATAATTAATAGATTTATATGATAAAAGATTATATTTATAGTGTTTTTTAAAATTATCTTTTTGATTCGGTAATAAGTCTGCCTCAAAATCCTTTTTTTTTTCGTAATGAATTAATTTGTCTTTTTCATATAAATTCCATTTGTTTAATTTTTTGTTTTGAACCATAGGGTATTGGTATTGATTGATTCTATTTCACCATTTTTGTGGTATTAATCTAGACCATCTAATCTGAGATAAATCGTATTTATATTGATAATGACTCCTTAACCAGTTTTTCCATTGATTCATTACAGAATTTCTAACATTTTTTTCTTTTAATTCGAAATTAAATAGCCCTTGGACTCTAAAATAATCCTTTATTTCATTCTTTAAAAAAAGTCCATGATATTGAAGGATAGATCTTAACTTATATAAGTTAATAATTTTGATTTGTGATAATTTGTAAAATACATATGCTTGTGACAAGGAGGATATGTCGCAAAGAATCTGTGAATTCTTATTAATAACATCAATATTGCTATTATTAAGTGACTTTTTGATATTTATAATCGAAATAAAGTGAATTGTATTTTGGTTTGTTTTATCAATTTTTTTTTTATTTTCTTCATTATTGTAAATGTATTTAGTAACAATTTTTTTTGTTGATTCAAGAAAAAGCTGTGCATTGATCCTCGGAATATTAATGATATCTAAAAAGATATCTATGTATATCCTTTCAATCAAAATTTTTATAAAAAAAATGGAATTTATGCGCTAATTGCGCATTTCTTCTTTTTAATATCTGTGAAATATTTTTTGATAATTTTAATTTTAATGTTTAAGCATTATAACTTATTTTGTTAGGACTAATATTTATCTCCGAGGTTATAACTTTTTTTCCTTTTCTTTTGAAATTTTTTCTATTTGATTTAAGATTATCTTTCGTCTAGCAGAAAGATCTTTCATTTTTTTTTCTGTCAGTGAAAAATTTGTCCAAACCATAGATCGCGTTGAGGTGGACATTTTCTGACTCGCCCGATTATTCTTATTGATTAGCGAATCTTTTTCTTTTTTAGTTGCATTCAATTCATATACTTCTTTAACTCCAGATAATAGAATTCGGTTTCTTTTTGATTTTTCAAATTTGTTTATTTTATTTATTATGTCTTTTCGAAAAAAAGACTTTTGGATGACCAAGTTTGCTTTTTATTTTGATAAATTTAGAAATAATTTTCTTCTTTCTTCTAAAGTTCTTCTAATTCGAAAACCCTTTTTTTTCATTTTTCTATTTTTTTTTTCAAGTTTTTTAAAGATGGGTTCAAAAAGTGAAAGCCGTTTTCGGGGAAAGCTAAAAGGCAGTTCAGCCTCCATCCGCAAAACTGTTGAAAAAATAAAAATCATTTCTTTGTACTTTCTTTTTCATTGGATCTTTATGAGGGAATTTTAACTTAGATCTGTGCCAAGGTTTTAGATGAAAAGGAAATAGGATCTTTATTTGAATCCCGTCTGTTAATCAGTTTTTCGGAAATTCTTTTTCTGATAATTGAACTCCAATATAAGTGCATTTAATATGCATTTCTCTACTCCAATCCTTTAAATCCTCCGACCATTCGGGAATTTAAAAGAATAGTATACGAATGCAATTTTTAGCTATTATTAAGGTAATATAATATATTTTCTAAGAATCGATTGGGTTACTAAAATACAACCTCTTATTATTTGAGCAAAAAGAATGCTATCCCAGGCTTCAGCTATTTCTATCCGAGTTCTTTCCCTCTCTTTGTCGTCTTCTCTTGTCCTCGTCTTTTTTCTTACTTTCTTTTGTTTTTTTCTCTGTATAAGTATAATCTGAAATTGTGAATTCTGCGTTTTTACACATCCAATTTATAAACATTGTTTTTATCAGTTCGAAAATATCAAAAGAAAAAAAAAAGAGATTTGTCTATTCTGTCCAAAAAAAGGGGCGAATGCGCATTTGCTTGAAACAGTTCAAAAATAGCTATTTTGCGTCTTTGTGCTCGCGTGGATCCTTTTATTATGTCTCGACGAAAGTCTGATTGTTGTGAATAATGTATCAAAGTAACTTCGTCTATTTGGTCAAAATCTGTCGTATCTTTGGTATTATTATAAGTAGCTGTATTTTCTTGATTATCGGTAAAAATTACTACACGTTTGGCTTTTCATGAACGAATTTCATAATCTTCCGCCATGTTTTCTTCATTTTCTCCCTCTTGTTGTTCCAAATCGTCAATTAATTTGTATGACCAATGAGGAACTTGTTTATTTATTTCTTTTATTCCAAGAGAATTATTTTTAATTGTTTTATTTTTGAATTCGCTAGAACTGGATCAAATACAAATTTTAGAATTTGTAAGAGTTCTAAATCCATTTTTTCTTCTTTGTAATCTGGAAATAAAGGGAGTCCCTTAAAATTGAAACTCGATGTCGATTTTCTGGCAAATTCATTAATTAAGTTTAAGAAATAAGCAATTTCTGTTGAAAATGATTTTCTATCTGTTTTTGGTTCAAATTCTATATAATTACTAATAAGAAGAATAAGATGAATTTTATTTATCCAAACCATCTCCGTGGAATTTTTTATAGAAGTTTTATTTATATTTAGTGTTGAGGGTGAAAAAAAAAATTGGCTCTTCCACGGTAGGACCCACTCAATAAGGGATCATATATTTTTGGTAAGTACTCTTTTTTCGTTTTATCATTACATAATCTTGTCCTTTTTTCGAGTGTATTCGAACAAGATATCCCTTATCTAGAGCCCTGGACTCGCTTTATAAATTCATTACTTAGATTTTTCTTTTTTGTTCATTCTTATAATTCCAATGATTATACAATTCATCGGAGGAGAGTTTCTTTGTTGTTGATGTGAATAGAAAAATCCTTTTCTGCATCGTTTAAAAAGTTGACAAGTCAAGGATACGTGAAAGATATTCTTTCTTTTCATCACTTGACATGTATAAAAAAAATATTGTGACATTTCATTTCTTACAGCATTCTCAAACTGATCATTTTTTTATATATCGTAATGGACGATTCCAACGTTTCGAGTCAAAAAGAATAGTTACAAGAGGTTTTTCAAACCATAAAAGATTTTTCTTTTTTTTTCCTATCAATATTTCTAACTTCGAATTTTCTTGATTCCCATCCAGATAAAAAGTTTCATAAAGTGGTCTATTTTTATAGCATGTCTCGTTAAAGTGAAAATGGAATTCATCCTTTATTTTTTCCTTTCCATTCACTTGGATCTCTTCCGTTTCGTCGATTTTGTCCCGATCCTCCTTTTCTTTCGAAAAAAGGAAAGAAGAAGGATCTTCTTCGGTGGATTCCTGTTTAGTCCCCTTCGTTTCGGAAGTTGTTTCTATTTCTACATCTGTTTCTTCCTTACTTTCTTCCGTTTCTGAGGTTTCTTTCAGTTTCTTAGTAAAAATGGGTGACGGTATTCTGCCTAAAGAGTAGACGCAGGTAATAAATAAGAGAATAATAAAGATTCGAGTCATAGAATTTTTCAATTCTGACACAAGGTACTTATTAGATCGAAAAAGTACATTAGATCTAATAGAATTATTTTGTTGTATCCAGACTAATATCAATCCAACCCATTTCATGAATAAAATGTGACCAATTAACCAACCAACAAAACTACTTGTTACAAATAACATCTTGTTGTTGCATCGAAACATATAAATGTTGACTAATCTGACTAACATTGAACTTGGTAAAATAAAATTGTTGAATAATTGAAAGAATAAGATTATTCAGGAATACAAATTGAATGCTAAGATTACGCATTGAATTTCTGGTAGTAGCTCCATAATCAAAAAAGTGTTTGTGATTGTTCCAGAAGAAATGAAACAAAAGATAGGGTAGAGCTAGGACAGTTATTGTATGAGGTCTACCCAATGCTAGATGCAGAGGCGCATAATAGATCAATATGAACATCATGAGTTGTCCCGTAATAAAATCTGTTATTGCTGATACCTTCTTCTCAGTTCCTTCTTCTCCTTCTTCTATAACTTGAGCTTGGAGAAGGAAGAGATAAGAGGGCCCCATGGAGAATGTGGTCAGAAATCCATAATAGAGTCCGACCACAACGACCAAATTGATTATCTTCATGCGTAAGGATACTAGATTACCTAGTATAAAAGATTTAAAAATCATCACAAACCTCCCTTTTCTTTTTTATTGCAATTTCTGGATTATTATATGATGATTTTTAAACTTTCCATATATATATAGAAATAGAATATAGAAATAGAAAGAGATAGACTAGAAAC
>NC_063257.1:30327158-30329658 GCF_019578655.1 Ricinus communis | reverse complement strand
AGTGGTAAACAATGGATAGTAGTCCAAGGTGGGAAATAGGAATCAAGTCAAAATGTTTAGTTCACTTACTTTCTTTCTTTTCATCACCTTTCCCTCTTATTCTTCTTTTTATATATTTTTCTTCTTTTTTTTTTCATAAGGGAAGAACATTCATATAATAGAGTGAATTTCTTTTTGGATTGAAGTAAGCTGCTACAAGATTCCAAAGCTATTCCCAAGACAAAAATTCCCAATAAAAACAACTCATGTGCAAAATCATTACCCAAAGCAGAATAAAACTAATTGGCAATGAAATATGATAGAAAATGGTGAAAGAGGGGGTTATCTACAGAATCAATAAACGAATGAAGGCTATTTGGCTAGAATGAAAAACCTAAGTGCCTCTATTATACCAAAGTGTTAAGCTCTCCTTGTGGCCCTCATAAGCATTACCGAGCAAGTTCTAAAAGTAAAGACAGTAATTGGCACTCTCAACAAGAAATAAATAAAAGCATATAACGTGTATGCTTACAATTTAGGCTCAATTTCTCACAAGTGTGCTTTTGAGTAGGTTCCAAACAAAAATCATCAAAACAGAATTAAAATAAACCAAAGCAACTTAGTGCAAAACTCAAACTAATTATTTTACATTCTTCCGCAAGACTCAACACTATCGGTTTTACCCTATCACATGGACATAAACAGGATTTCCAAAAGCAAGTCAACAGTAAGAGCATCGAAACAAAGTGAAAATTTTTCAAAATTTTAACAAAAAATTGCACAAAGAATAAACGAATAATTAAGATGGGATAAATATCACCCACCCCACACTTGAAGGACACACTGTCCTCAGTGTACAAAATATAAGAAATGCAAAAGGGAAAAGAACTAATACTGCCCTGATTATTGCTCTAGAGTGAAAAGAGGTGCATCATTAGGGATATCAGGGCGCTGACTAGTCTGTGGTAAAGGGGTGGCTACAAATAATAAAATAAGAAATTAAAATCAAAACTGAAATAAAAATTTAATAAAATATGAAAACTAAAACTAATAAAATGTTTCAAAATGAAAGGGTAAAAAAAAATGAAAAAGAAATAAAATAAAATTTGGGGTGCCTCCCAGAAGCGCTTCTTTTTTATGTGATGAGTCTTTTTAGCTGGACTCATGGTGAAAAGCAAATGGTGGGGATTGACGACCATCCATCCTTCTTCCAAGCAAATGGCTTCAAGTATCCGCTTAAAGGGATAATCGTCGACTTCCTCTTCCCGACCGCTGCTTAGCCGCCAGATGATGGGCAAAACTCGCTCCTCGTATAATTGAACGTAGTCATGATGCTCTAGGGGCTCTTCCAATTTGAAAGCTGGAGTTTCAACAATTGGAAGGATCGATGGTTAGGCAATCTCTTGAGTGTCGATGGTTTTCTTAGGTCACCGGCTTGGTTCACTTGCTAGAAGAAACTCGAGCTCCTCCAAGACTTCTTCATTGGATAACTCGTGCTCATCTTCCATCATCGAAGGGACTTGTGGAAAATCTACCAACAATTCCTCTAACTGCAACTTAGCATCATCAGCTGTACATTCCTGTTGATAGTCTTTCAGAGGAATTATGTTCGCCTCTTCCTTTTCTGGTCCCATCTCCATGTTCAAGAAATCATCCTGCACAGAAGAATCATTGTCAAACATAGTAGATAAACCAGAAAATTTCTCACCTGAACGCAAAGTGATGGCGCTCAAATGCTCCTCGGATTCAGTAGCGTTTGATGGAGTTCCCAATTGCTCTTCAGCTAGTAACTTGAAGATTAAGCCTACTTGATGCTCTATGTTGTTAATCGAGGCTTGTTGATCTTCAAGTATCCTCTCTGTTTGTTGGAATCTATCCTCAAGACTTGCAATAAACCTCATCATCAGCTCCTCTGACACTAACTCTTCACCTTGAGTTAATGGTGCAAGATTAGGCTACTGAAATTTTGGTGGTTTTTGGCCATCTAAGCTCCATCCAAAGGGTGAATGAGTGCTTAACTCTTGATTGTAGGTGCTTCCATACGAGTCATTTGGCCAACTTCCCGTATAATTCACCTATTCATAGTTATAAGAACAATGAGCAACAACACTATACAATGGACAATTATTACTCAAATGTAAACCACAACAAAATTCACAAAAAACTTGAGATGAAAGGATAGGAGTGGAGAGTTGATCGGTAGCCCTGCAAAACGATTCCACTCGAGCTTCTAAAGATGCACGCGTATCCCAATTTTTAGCACTCTCTTGGTTCCTGATCCCATTTTCCAACGTGTCATACAAAGAGTTTGAATTTAACATTGAACCTCCTTATCATCCACTATCTGAATCATAAACTTAACTAAATAAATATGTACAAACAAAACATAAATAAATATAAATAAAAAATAAAAATAAAAATGGCTAAATTAACAAATAGCAAATTTCACTCTAGTTTTCAAACAACTCCCTAGCAGTGGCGCCAAAAACTTGATGGGTGCTACTCGTGTTAGCTACAATCT